>NC_086100.1:28153226-28198226 GCF_963921235.1 Mobula hypostoma
GGACAGCATCCTCTTTTCAGACACCACCGTGAGAGAGTCCAGTTCCATCCCTACAACATCACTGGCCTTACGAATGAGTTTGTTGATTCTGTTGGTGTCTGCTACCCTCAGCCTGCTGCCCCTGGGCTAGATGGGCTAGATTTTACTAGGAGACAATGGATCTAAAATGCACCCGCCCAAGACTTTATTTTTCGGAGAGATTCTATGAACAATCCAATAGGGGAATCATCCTCCCGGATCCCTCCTGGGGCCTGTCTGAATAATTCATCTTTATTAGGTATACCGGAGCCAGCATGTGTTGCTTTCAATATTTATTTCAATATTAAAGACGGCGTCATGGAGCATGGAAATGGGCCGTTTGGCCCATCACGTCCATCCTGACCAGTGGGCACCCATCTATATTAATCCCATCTTCCAGCAGTTAGTCCATGCCAAGGGAATTCAAGTGCTCATCTAGATTCCTAGTAAATGCTATCAGCGACTCTCTCAGGCTCTGCTTTCCAGGTACTCACCACTCCCTGGGTAAAAATGCTCAGATTCCACCTAAATCTCCTGCAAGAGGCCTTGCTGTAGAGTTTGGAGACTTGTGTGCCTCAACGACCTGGAGAATTATGTTGGCTGGAGTCAGGGCTTTATGCTTTGGCCCTTGGTAGGATCACCCATGCCAAACAGGTCAAAGGGTAGAGGCCAGATTAATAGTGACCCACTAGTCCTCCAGGTTTGGAGGTTCAGCTCAGGGATAACAACTCTGACTGGTCAAAATAAAATTGTTTTTCTGAATCCTTCTTTATCTGTGTGCGATGCTGTGGACAGACGGAGAAGGAGAACCTTCATTGCTGCCCTAAATGTCCTCCAATTTTATCTCCATGCACAGGTAAAGTTAATTTAGAAAAAATGGCTGGATTCAAAGAGAGAAATATTTTTTTAAAAAGCTGAAACATAAAGAACATTAAAGTATTCCAAACTTTTTAAAGTGACTAAAAGTAATTGAAAGCAGAATGTGTAAGACATCACATTTGTAGCCAGTCATTCAGATTTAATTTACCACTGAATCATAGTCATAGTCATAGTCATACTCTATTGATCCCAGGGGGAAATTGGTTTTCGTTACAGTTGCACCATAAATAATAAATAGTCATAGAACCACAAATGGTTAAATAGTAATATGTAAATTATGCCAGTAAATTATGAAATAAGTCCAGGACCAGCCTATCGGCACAGGGTGTCTGACCCTCCAAGGGAGGAGTTGTAAAGTTTGATGGCCACAGGCAGGAATGACTTCTTATGACGCTCTGTGTTGCATCTCGGTGGAATGAGTCTCTGGCTGAATGTACTCCTGTGCCCAACCAGTACATTATGTAGTGGATGGGAGACATTGACCAAGATGGCATGCAACTTGGACAGCATCCTCTTTTCAGACACCACCGTCAGAGAGTCCAGTTCCATCCCCACAACATCACTGACCTTATGAATAAGTTAGTCCTGACGAAGGGCCTCGGCCTGAAACGTCGACTGTACCTCTTCCTGGAGATGCTGCCTGGCCTGCTCCGTTCACCAGCAACTTTGATGTGTGTTGCTTGAATTTCCAGCATCTGCAGAATTCCTGTTATTTATGAATAAGTTTGTTGATTCTGTTGGTGTCTGCCACCCTCAGCCTGCTGCTCCAGCACACAACAGCAAACATGATAGCACTGGCCACCACAGACTCGTAGAACATCCTCAGCATCGTCCGGCAGATGTTAAAGGACCTCAGTAAGCTGATATGAGTTCAGTGGACAGGAACAAGCTGAAACAATGGGTCTACCTGAACAAGCGGGTTTGTGGACCTTGGGTAGGAGGTAGAAAGGGGAGTTGTGGGGTGTGGGAACTATGAGATTGGTGGGAGTGGATGGGAGATTCCCCAGAGGTTGGTGATGGTGTGGGAGACAATATCCTGTGCTCCTTAGTGAGGTCGTGTTCCAGGGGTAAATAAGAGGTGTCTGAGAGTTGTCGCTGGGCTTCCGCAAAGTATAGGTCTGTATGCCAGACTACTACAGCACCTCACTTATCTGCGGGTTTGTTTGATGGTGAGATTAGGACTGGTGCAGAGGGAGTGAAGCAGCGTGGTTGGAAGGAGTGAGGTTAGAATTGGAGAGAGGAGTATTGAAGTTGAGATGGTAGTGAAACAGGGTTTACAGAGTGGGGCAGAATGAACATCAGATATAATCTGCGATGGACATCAGCACATACCAAATGGCATGTCTGAAGATAGTGTGTCTGAAAGGGGGTGGTAAAGGAGTGTCTGGAGGATGTATAAGTCAAAGGAGATGAACCAAATCTGAATGATCAGGAAAGGAGGAAATGTGAAATGCCAGATGGGAATAGCATGTTATCTAAATTTTGGACTTGTGTCCTGGGTGCCCCAATGTGTCCAGTCAACAGAGGCCTAAGTGGGAGTGGGATGGTGGAGGGGTTGAAGTGAGAGGCGACTATCGGCTCAGAGTTAAGCTTGTGGACTGAATAGAGGTGCCTGATAAGTGATCATTAAATCTGCACTTGCCATACACTGCAGTGGGGTAAACCCCATCAAACACTGCACTCTGTGCAAAAGTCTTAGGCACATATATAGAGCTAGGATGTCTAGCACTTTTGCTCAGTACTATAGTAATTTTATGTATTGCACTGTACTGCTGCCACAAAAATAAAATTCATGGCATATGTGAGTGACGATAAACCTGATTCTGATACGGGTCTCTATTGTGGACTGGGAGTGGGAAAGGGGGCAGGGAGAGAGGAATCATAATTGGGAAAACGGGAAGGAGTGGGAAGCACTGTAATGATCAATAAACTAACTGTCTGGAATCAAGTGGCCTTGCCTGATTTCTCAGGGCTGGGTGTGTCTACACCTGTGCCACCCCCCGCCCCCCGTCCCTGACACTCCTTTTCTGCCACTTGTCCCATAACTATAGATTATGGGAAGGTGCGGAAGATGAGGACGAAAGTAGCCGTACCCTCGTCTTGAATGGGAGGAGAAAGGGTGGGAGCCAACTTGCAGGAAGTTGAACAATTGTGGTTTAAGAGTCATGTCATCTCTACTGCAAAGAAAACCATCATTGAAATAAAAGGAAAATGTGTCAGAAACATTAGTGTAGAGGGTGATTTCTTCAGAACAGGTGCAAATATACACTCCACCCCCTAAAACAACTCCTTCACCTCGAACTGGAATCCTTTGACAATTCTGGTATAGTCTTTCAGTGCCTTGATTCACTTCATCAAGCCTCTTACCTTTTTCTTAAAAGTAAAACCAAAAAAAACCAGGAAGATATTTTACTGTCTCTTGACTCATGAATGTTGCAGTTCCTTTCTCCGTTACTGAAGTTGTGGGCTCCACCTGATGACTACCATCTATTATACTGTATATATTTTCTGATTCTAAACCAAATCCATGAAATTTCATGCAGCTTTGTACAGGTGTGTCCTGTTTTCCTATTGCAACACTATATTTGTTTTAATGCTGCGTAAGTTTGTTTTATATTAGTTTTAATCAATAATCAAAGCTTCCCTGCCACGTCATCCTTCCACCATTGGGCAGGAGATTCAGAAGCCTGAAGTCCTACTCCACCAAGTTCAAGAACAGCTACTTCCCCGCAACCACTGAGCTTGATCCATCCAGCAAAGCCCCAGTCACTACCGTTTGGCAGCTCTACGGCCACCTTTGATCACTTTAAGATTAAAAATGGACTAATTGTTCTTCATTGTCAAGTCAAGTCAAATTTATTGATAAAGCACGTTTAAAGACAACCCAGGTTGACCAAAGTACTGTACAAACCATAATATGTAGCTAAAATCACAAATACAAGAAACACAGATATAAACAACAAGGCACACAGCTGATAGGCACAAAATAAACAACACATGAGCCTCGGGACAAGCCAAAAACCAGCCACGTCAGGAAGATTCAAACGCTGGTGAATAAAGGTAAGTTTTGAGCCTGGACTTAAAAGAGTCAGTGGAGGGGGGCAGATCTGATAGGGAGGGGAATGCTGTTCCACGGTCTAGGGGCTACAACAGCAAAGGGGCGGCCACCCCTGAACTTAAATTGAGATTGTGGGTATTATACTGTGTATAACTTATGTTTTTGTCATGAAGGCTGCTCACATGATGCCAAGTGCCTCTGATGCTGCGGTGGGTAGGTTTCTCACTGGGGCTGTGCGTACATTTACACGTGCATAGCACAATGAACTCGTTCTTTTTTAACCCCATTTTCCCATTCGCTTTCAGGTTACGAATGAAATATTACCAGTATGGACCTACTCCTACTTGGTAATTTTGGTTCCCGTCTTCTTGGTCACCGACTACCTCAGATACAAACCTGTCCTAATCTTGCAAGGAATCAGCTTCATCGTCACGTGGCTGATGCTCCTGTTTGCGCACGGGGTCCTGGCCATGCAGTTCTTAGAGTTCACCTACGGCTTTGTGTCTGCCACTGAAATAGCTTATTACTCTTATATTTACAGTATTGTTGACTTGAAGCACTACCAAAAGGTGACTAGTTACTGCCGGAGTATCACATTGGTCGCATACACCTTCGGCTCCGTGCTGGGACAAGTCTTGGTCTCTGTAGGCGATGTATCTTACTTCATTCTGAACGTGATTTCTCTGGTGTCAGTGTCTCTGGGCTTCCTTGCCTCCATCCCCCTGCCGATGCCCAAGAGAAGTATGTTCTTTCACAGGAAAGAAACAGAAGGCGTTCGAGTCGCTCCATCCACCGAAAGTGTCAAGCCGGCCCCCGGAGATGCTTTCCCACAAGGTGATCTGGATATCGTGGCCGCCTCGCAAGGTCCGGCTGACGTGCAGAAAGGTGCGCCCAGTCCGGTGAAAGCAGCTGAGCACAAGGGTATCATACAGAGCCTCTTCCAGTTGTATTCTGATTTCAAGGAAAGCTATTCCTCTCCAGAAATCATCTACTGGTCTGCCTGGTGGGCATTGGCTACTTGTGGGTATCTCCAAGTGACGAATTATATCCAGGTGCTGTGGGATCACATTGAACCATCCCGAAACAACTCAGCCTATAACGGTGGAGTGGAAGCAGTGTCAACCTTTATGAGTAAGTTGAATTATAATATTTATCTATTTTACCATAAGAATTAGCATCTTTTGATATTATCTAAATCTATTTAAATGAGGAATGACAACAGCTAAGTTCCTGTAAAATTCCACTCTGAGTTAGTCACCAGCACCCAGATCAAGACACCTCTAGTGAGACCTGGTAGATACCACAAGAGCATCAGACAAAGTGAGAGAGAGTTAAACATTAAACACAAGTGATCCTGCAGATGCCCCTCCCCCACCTTCTTACTCTGCCATCGTCTCCACTCCTTTCCAGTCCTGATGAAGAGCTCCACGCGAAGCGTCAGCTGTTTATTTATTTCCATAGATGCTGCCTGACATGCCGAATTCCTCCAGCATTTTTTGTGAGTTACACAATCCAATAGCCTTGGACAAGAGAGACTTCCATTGTCTGTGGGAGAGTGTAGCTTAAAAGGCAAGTCCCACCCAACAGTGACCATCTAGTGAAGACCACAAAACATAAGTGTGTCGAGTCCGCTGGCTCTGCACCACCATTACAGCATAGCTAATTCCCCATCCCTTTTAATTCTAATCTTCAGCCTTCTCCGTAATCTTTGTTGTCCTTACTAATTAAGAACCTACGTCCCTCTGCTTAAGATATACGCAATGACTTGGCCTCCACAGCCATCTGTGGCAGTGAATTTCAGAAATTCACCACCCTCTAGCTAAAGAAATTCCTACTCATCTTTGCTTTAAAGGGACGTGCTTGTATTCTGAGCCTGTACCCTCTGGTACTAGACTCCCCCACTATCAGAAACATCCTTTCCACATCCACTCTATTTAGGCCTTTCAATATTCAATAGGTTTTAATGAGATTCCCCCCCTTATTCTTCTAAACTCTGGCAAGTATAAGCCCAGAGAGCCATCAAACACTCCTCATACAGTAACCTTTTATTCCTGGAATCATTCCAGTGAACCTCCCCTGGAGCCAATCCAATGCCAGCACAGTGAAGTTCAAGTTCAATTTTATTGTCATTTAAATGTAAACACTTTAATCAACAAGGTCCAAGTCTTAGGCCTGTGTACCTCCTTCTACAACGGGATTTTTGACTTCCTCACCGTAAGACCACAGCCTGTGCGGTCGGAATTAACACCAGCTCATGAACAATCAGCACTGGTGCACCCCAAGGGTGTGTGCTTAGCCCACTGCTCTATCTCCACACCCATGACTGTGTGGCCAGGCACAGTTCAAATGCCATCCACAAATTTGCCGACAACACAACTCTGGTTGGAGGAACTTCAGGCAGTGACAAGGAGTGTACAGGAGCGAGGTAGATCGGCTGCTTCAGTGGTGTCACAGCAAGGGGAAGTTGAGGGAACACACATCTGTCCTCATCGAGGGCGCAGAAGTGGAAAAGCTGAGCAGATTCAAGTTTCTGGGTGTCAATGTCTTTGAGGATCTATCCTAGGGCCAACATATTGATGCAATTACAAAGGAGGTACAACAGTAGCTATATTTCATTAGGAGTATGAAGAGAATTGGTATGTCACCAAAGACACTTGCAAATTTCTACAGATGTACTGTGGAGAACATTCTAACTGGTTACATCACCGTCTGGTATGGAGGGGCCACTGCACAGGTTCGGAAATGCTGTGAACTCTGCCAATTGCACCATGGGCACTCACCTCCCTGGTATCCAGGCAATGCCTGAAGAAGGCAGCATCCATCATTAAGGACCCCAATTACCCAGCACATGGCCTCTTCGCTTTGCTACCAAGGAGGAGTTATAGACACACATCAACATTTCAGGAACAACCTCTTTCCCCTCTTCCTTCAGATTTTGGAATGGACAATGAACCCACGAACTCTTCCTCAGCATTTTATTCCCTCTTTTTTTGCACTACTTATGTATTTCCATAGATACTTATCATTGTAATTTATAGTTTTAATTACTATGTATTGCAATGTACTGCTGCCACAAAACAACAAACCTCACGCCATGCGCCGGTGATACTAAACCTGATTCTGATCCTGATTTGCATATACAGCCACACGAACCAATGTTCCTCTGGACCAAGGTGCACAACACAGTACATATGACTCACACACAACACATGAAGTTATATTACTGCAAATAAATTAACAAATATTAAACCATATTCCAGAAGATTGACATTTAGCATAAGGTGCATTTATGACAGAAGTTAAAAAGTAAACAGTGTAGCACTACTGGTGCCTCATGAGTGATGAGACCTGGGTGGTGGCAGGGAGTTCAGTAGTCTTATGGCCGAGGGAAGAAGCTGTTTCCCATCCTAACAGTCCCCGGCATAATGCTATGGGACCTCTTGCCTGATGGTAGGTGGTCAAAGAGATGTGCGATGGATGGGAGGGATCACTGACAAGCTAAGGGCCCTGTGTACGCAGCTTCCCTGATAAATATCTCTGATGGGTGGCAGAGAGACCCTGACGATCCTCTCAGCAGTCCTCTTAAGGCTGATTTATACTTCTGCGTCAAACCGACGCCGCAGGTACAGCGTAGTTGCGAACCCTACGCAGAGCCTATGCGGATCCCTACGCCATAGCCTGACGCGCACCTCTCCCAAAATATAACTACGCGTCGCGGCAACGCAGACCGCAACAACTGTGATTGGTCCACTTGGTAGCATCGCATTTCCTCCTACGCTGCAATAGCTTCCCATTGGGTGACAGAAGGGCAGGGAAGGAACTCTGGCTGCAATGCTTTCCATAAAGCTTTACAGACCTCCGAAATTATGGAGGGCAAATTTCGATTTTCCGAAAAAAGACGCTCGCTTTAAACTTGTTTACCCCGAGAAAGACCACCGTGACCGTGAAGCCTTGCACGGGCAGGTGTGTGCACATGCGTGATGTGCCCGAATTGCAGAGCGACGCAGATAAACCAACGCACAAGTATAAATGCTCACAACGCGCGTAGGCCACTGGCGTAGGTTACGGCGTTCATTTGACGCAGAAGTATAAATCAGCCTTTAGCCCTTTGTAGCATTGCGGTCAGAGGTCAACATCTCTTGGAAGGTGTTAAATGTAAG
Source organism: Mobula hypostoma (assembly GCF_963921235.1). Taxonomy (NCBI): domain Eukaryota; kingdom Metazoa; phylum Chordata; class Chondrichthyes; order Myliobatiformes; family Myliobatidae; genus Mobula; species Mobula hypostoma. The sequence continues at coordinate 28,161,342 of NC_086100.1, forward strand.
AAAATAAGATAGGACTGATGATTGGACACTTCATGGATCTACAAACTTCAGTGAAAGCTGAATGATTGTATAAGGAGACCTCTGCTCCTCTTGAATGGGTAGGACCATAGAAACCCTAGAAATCATAGAAACTACAGCACAGAAACAGGCCTTTTGGCCCTTCTTGGCTGTGCCGAACCATTTTCTGCCTAGTCCCACCGACCTACACACGGACCATATCCCTCCATACACCTCCCATCCATGTATCTGCCCAATTTATTCCTAAATGTTAAAAAAGAACCCGCATTTACCACCTCATCTGGCAGCTCATTCCATACTCCCACCACTCTCTGTGTGCAGAAGCCCCCCCTAATGTTCCCTTTAAACTTTTCCCCCCTCACCCTAAACCCATGTCCTCTGGTTTTTTTCTCCCCTTGCCTCAGTGGAAAAAGCCTGCTTGCATTCACTCTATGTATACCCATCATAATTTTATATACCTCTGTCAAATCTCCCCTCATTCTTCTACGCTCCAGGGAATAAAGTCCTAACCTATTCAACCTTTCTCTGTAACTGAGTTTCTCAAGTCCCGGCAACATCCTTGTAAACCTTCTCTGCACTCTTTCAACCTTATTTATATCCTTCCTGTAATTTGGTGACCAAAACTGAACACAATACTCCAGATTCAGCCTCACCAATGCCTTATACAACCTCATCATAACATTGTGCTGAATTAGTCGATGCTTTTCATTGTTCTGTTTCTCCTCATGCTCATTGACCCATTCATCTTCATTGTTTGGTTTCCATGGTGATTGGTGTGGTCACTGCAGACCCTTCCCCACATGGGCATGAGGTATGGGCCACCAGTCAGGTTGTGAGGTGCTGAGTTCCATCTGGGCTTCTGTGCACTCCTGATTTTGAGGTTCTCCATCCCAGCCAAAATGCTGATTCTCCATTCTCAGCCGTAAAGTTCAAAGTACACGCAGTATAGATCACCACATACTACCCTGAGATTCATTTCCTTGCGGGCATTCACAGAAAACAAAGGAACACAATAGCATCAATGAAAAACCGCGCACGAACAAAAATGTACACTAACCAACGTGCAAAAAATAACAAGTTGTGGAAATACAAAAATGGGAAAAAAACTAAAGCAATAATTATAAATAAATAAATCATAAATATTGAGAATATGAGTTGTTGAGTCCTTGAAGGTGAGTCCATAGATTGTGGAATCAGTTGAGTGATGTTATCCACACTGGTTCAGGAGCCTGATTGTTGAGGCGTAGTAACTATTCCTGAACTGGTGTGGTACCTAAGGCTCATATACATCCTTCCTGATGGCAGCAGTGAGGAGAGACCATGGCCTGGATGGTGGGGGTCCTTGATGATGGATGCTGCTCTCCTGTGACAGCATTCCTTCTCGATGTGGTCAATGGCATCATGGGCCAAAGATTCCCAGGAGATGGTTGGGATGTTGCAATTTTTACTAAAGAGATATTGAGCTCATCCTTAACTTGTTCCTTTTTTTCTGATATTTTTCCAATGGAAGGTAAAAAAATGCGAGTTTCTGTTTTGGGAGCTTGCTGTTGGCCTGTCAGTGGAGCAGGCCTATTGCAGTTAGAGCCACAAAACTGGGAACCCTGGCATGAATGAGACACTGTCTTTGGTTCTCCAGTCCTCCTAGTGAATTTGGCAGAGAGATGAAGTGATGCAGAGACCATGCAGAATATATCACCACAATGCCTTGACAGGACTGCTGTAGGTAGTTCAGATCTCAGAGAAGCACTGGAGGGTAGGGATCACTGCTGTCTGCTAGCCTGTGAGTTTAGCGCCAGGTCTAATATCGTGATCATCAACCATCTTCTTCAATCGACCAAAAGCTGTGCTGGTGCACTGAGGGGGGAAGGTGAATTTTGTCATCAGTGCCTGTCTTTACCACAGGATCGTTCCAGATATATGAGAAATGCTCTATGATTTCTAGGATTTGGCCGCAGACATTTATTGTCAGAGGGCAAAGTTAAGATTAAGTAACCTAGTATATGGCTAGTTAGACCCCTCTTGATTAGTTACTACAATTTTGTTACAAAGGAAGAGCTGGAATGAGAACAATGCAACATTAAAGCATTCAGGGCCAGTTAGCAGATTATGCGTAATAATTAACCCAATGTATTAGAAATTTAAAAGCAATAGAATCAGTAATATGAGTGTTCCTCTATTTTAATTTTCTAGTGTTTTACTAAACTATTCATGTACAAGTTTACTTGTAGACTTCTTGTGAACATTACCTGATCATTTTTATAAATGCGAGAGATTCCATAGATGCTGGAAATCCAGAGCAACACACAAAAATGGCTGGAGGAACTTAGCAGGTCAGGTGGCATCTTTGGAGGGGACCTCTCCATAAATGCTGCCTGACCTGCTGAGTTCCTCCAGTTTTTTCTGTGTGTTACTTTGATCATTTTAGTTTGGTAACTGCTTGTTATTACCACCGACCCAAAGAATTGTTTTCTCAGGTTTTCTTTGCAAAATCGATCATTTTAAAAAGCACATTATGTTCAGCTGTTAGTTGTGGATTATCTGAAACAAAAGGCAGCATTGCTCACTTTAACTGTGTGCTTGATCTTCAAGCACTGGCTCGGTGACAGCTCCCTCTCTGATTGAATCTAGGTGCTGTTACGTCCTTCGCCGTGGGCTTTGTGAAGGTGGATTGGCTCGTCTGGGGAGAATTCGCACTCGGCATCTTTTCAGTGATAGATGCCAGTGCCTTATATGTCATGGATCGTGCAGACAATATCTGGGTTTGTTACGCCGGTTATGTCGCATTCAAAGCTTCCTACTTCTTGTTAATTACCATAGCTACGTGAGTATGATGTTTTACCAAAGTATGACAGTGAAATTTTATTTAAAATGAGATAAGATTGGATAAAATAGACGATTTGATAGAAGTGTACAAGATGGCAAGAGGCATAGATGGAGTGGATAGCCAAAAACTTTTTCCCAGGGCAGAAATGGCTAACACTTGGTCATTCATTATTTGCCACGTTGTATGACGTGGGTGATCGTGATCTTTCCATGACCATGATTGTTCTTGGCAAAGTTTTCTACAGAAGTGGTTTGCCATTGCCTTCTTCTGGGCAGTGTCTTTACAAGATGGGTGACCCCAGCCACTATCAATACTCTTCAGAGATTGTCTGCCTGGCGTTAGTGATCACATAACCAGGACTTGTGATATGCACCAACTTCTCATATGACCATCCACCACCTGTTCTCATGGCCTCCTTTGGTAGAGATGTATCTCCACTCCACCGCCCCAGCTCATACTAGGGGGCACAATTTTAAGGTGATGGGAGGAAAGCACAGGGGGGAGGGTGGGATGTCAAAGGAAGTTTTTTTTTACACAGAATATGGCGGATGCATGGAACGCCCTGCCAGGGGTGGTGGTAGAGGCAGGTACATCTGGAGCATTTAAGAAACTCTTAGATCAGCACATGAATGATAGAAAAATGAAATGTTCTATAGGAGGGACGGGTTAGATTGATCTTAAGAATAGGGTAAAAATTTGGCACAATGTAGTGGGTTGATGATCCTGTACTGCGCTGAAATATTCTATGTCCTACAAGATTCACTAAATTCCAGCCTAAACAATAATTCATGTAATTGTCTTTAAGCAAGTCAAGGTGCCTTTAAGCAACCAAGTCACATCTTTATAATTAAACTTCTGGATCTTTGAGATACACTGATCTCTAAATAAATCAATAAGTTAACTCCAACGCTGAACTTTCATATTCTTGCATTGTTTTTTCATTATTTAACTTTTTCTTTTAGTAAAATAAAAACATCTACCAGGGATGAAAATTTGAAAGTTTTGGGTCATGTCAGAGCTACATCATACAAACTCTCTTAGTATCTGGGTACCGGCACCTGAAGGTCTGCTAACTACAACCCCAGGACAGCAATTCCTACCTTTCCACGTTGAATTGAACAAAATGTTGAGTGTTAGGAGAAGTGTGGAAGTATTTGTGCAGATGTGTTGGTAATTTTTTTTAAAGATTTTCAGCAATAGACCACTGTAACAGGCCCTTCTGACGCAACAGGACTGCACAACCCAATTGCACCCATGTGAACAATTAAACTACTAACCCGTACATCTTTGGAACATGGGAAGAAACTGGAGCATTCAGAGGAAACCTACACAGGCACAAGGAGAAGGTAAAAACCTCCTTATAGATAGTGACAAGAATCGAACCTGGTTCACTGGCACTGGGAAGTGTTACACTACCCTCCACGCTACTGTGCCATCCCAGATGTGATGAGATTATTAAAGTGGGGGGGTGCAAGAGAACAGCATAAGGAATGATTATAGTGATCCATGGCAAACCCAATGATGCTGTTGACATGAAGCACAATGCATTCAAACTGTCAGACCTCGCTGAGGTATAACTATCCTGATTGCAAGGACGGTACACCTTCCCTTCTATATGATTGTTGTCCATACCACTCACATTGTGGGCAGTTTAAAAGCTAGCAGGATCCAATCAGGGCCCACTCAAATATTGTTCTGGGCGATACATTTTGTAAAATATGCACACGCTCCAGTCTACGCCCTCACGGTGCTGAGGTTGAGAGGCTTCAAGTTCCTAGGTGTGAACATCACCAATAGCCCGTCCTGCTCCAACAGCCAGGATAGCTCACCAAAGCCTCTACTTCCTTAGGAGGCTCATGACGTTCGTCCTGTCTCCGTCAACTCTCACCAATTTTTACTGAAACACCATCCAAAGCATTCTGTCTGCATACGTAATGCCTTGGGGGTGGTACCACTTCTGTATGTGACCACAAGACACTCCAGAGAGTTGTGGACTTAGCTCCTCACATGACAGGACGCAGCCTCCCCTCCTTGGACTCTTAAGTGCTTCAGTAAAGCAGCCAGAGTAAGCAAAGCCCCCATCCACCCTGATATTCTTTCTTCTTCCCTCTCCTGTTGTGCAGGAGATACAAAAGCCTGAAAGCACGTAGCACCAGGCTCGAAGGTAGCTCATATACGAATGTTATCAGGCTCTTGAACAGAGCTCTTGTATGATAAGGTGGACTTTTGGTCTCATAATCTAGCTCATTTTGATCTTGTGCTTTAGCATTTATCTGCACTGCACCTGTTTGGTATCTTTTGTGCTTCATTCAGCATTGTTATATTCTACCTCAATGCACTCTGTAGTGATCTGATCTTAGGTTCCACACTGCTAGGTTCAGGAACAGTGAGTTCCGAAACAAAATGCAAGATAGTTTAGAAAGTATGTATTATGATCAGAGATTAAGGGAGCTAGGGCTTCACTCTTTGGAGAGAAGGAGGATGAGAGGAGACATGATAGAGGTGTACAAGATAATATAATAAGAGGAATAGATAGAGTGGATAGCCAGCGCCTCTTCCCCGGGGCACCACTGCTCAATACAAGAGGACATGGCTTTAAGGTAAGGGGTGGGAAGTTCAAGGGGGGTATTAGAGGAAGGGTTTTTACTCAGAGAGTGGTTGGTGCGTGGAATGCACTGCCTGAGTCGGTGGTGGAGGCAGATACACTAGTGAAGTTTAAGAGACTACTAGACAGGTATATGGAGGAATTTAAGTTGGGGGGTTATATGGGAGGCGGGGTTATATGGGAGGCAGGGTTTGAGGGTCAGCACAACATTGTGGGCTGAAGGGCCTGTAATGTGCTGTACTATTCTATGTTCTATGTTCTATAAGCTTTTCACTGTATCCTGGAACATGTGACAATAATAAACCAATACCAACTATGTCCAGCACATACCCCACATAACTCAAAGCTCAAAGTAAATTTATAATCGAAGTACATATATGTCACCATATAAGACCATAAGACATAGGAGCAGAATTAGGTCGTACAGCCCATTGAATCTGCTCTGCCATGCCCTCATGGCCGCTCCTGGATCCCATTCAACCCCATACACCTGCCTTCTCATCGTATCCTTTGATGCCCTGACCGATCAGGAAACAATCAACTTCCACCTTAAATATACCCACTGACTTGGGCTCCACCGCAGTCTGTGGCAGAGCATTCCACAGATTCGCTACTCTCTGGCTAAAAAAATTCCTCCTTACCTCTGTCCTAAAGGGTCACCCCTCAATTTTGAGGCTGTGGCCTCTAGTTCTGGATATCCCCACCATAGGAAACCTCTCCACATCAACCCTATCTAGTCCTTTCAACATTCAGTAGGTTCCAATGAGATCCTCCTGCATTTTTCTAAATTCCGGTGACTAACTTATCCAACCCTGAGATTCACTCTCTTATTTGCAGTCACAATAGTACCAACAGAATCAACAAAAAACTGCACATGAAAACAACAAATGTGCAAACAAAGGCAAATTCTGCAAATACATCATTAATTAATTAATTAATACCGTGGGCGTGAGTTGTAGAGTCTCTAAAAGTGAGACCACTGGATTTGGCATCAGCTCAGAGTTGATGTGAGTGAATTTATCCACACTGCTTTCAAGCCTGATGGTTGATAGTTTTCAACCTCTCACTGCTACGGGTGGAAGTTCCCACTTGTTTCCAAAAAGGCAACAATTATACCAGTGCCTAAGAAGAATAACGTGAGCTGCCAAAATGACTATCGGCTGGAAGTACTCACTTCAACAGTGATGAAATGCTTTGAGAGGTCGGTCATGACTAGACTGAACTCCTGCTTCAGCAAGGACCTGCACCCATTGCAGTTTGCCTATCGCCACAATAGGTCAATGGCAGATATAATCTCAATGGCTCTCCACTCGGCTTTAGACCACCTGGACAACACAAACACCCAAGTCAGGATGCTGTTCATTTACTATAGCTCAGTATTTAATACCATCATTCCCACAATTCTGATTGAGAAGTTGCAGAACCTGGGCCCCTGTACCTCCCTCTGTAATTGGATCCTCAACTTCCTAACCGGAAGACCACAATTTGTGCGGATTGGTGATAACATATCCTCCTCGCTGACGATCAACACTGGTGCACCTCAGGGATGTGTGCTTAGCCCACTGCTCTACTCTTTATTTACCCATGACTGTGTGGCAAATTTCATGTCACATGCCCATGGTGATAAATCTGATTCTGATTCTGACTTAGTACACAGCCCTGAGGGGCTCCTGTGTTGAGAGTCCCAGGGGTGGAGGTGAGGGAGCCCACTCTTACCTCCTGCCAGCGATCTGACAGAAAATCCAGGATTCAGTTGCAAAGGCAAGGTCAAACCTGAGGTCTCTGAGCTTCCTGCCGAGCCTGGATGGAGTTATGGTGTTAAATGCTGAACCGTAGGTGAGGCTCTGCATACGGTGTGACCCTCGTTCACATCGGGGATCCAGTGTCCCGGGTGTAATCCCGGCTTCCAAGGCCATGCGAGCGGAGTTTGCCTGTTCTCCCTATGTCAGCGAGGGTTTCCTCTGGGTGCTCCAGTTCCCAGCCACATGCCAAAGAACAGCAGGTCCGTAGATTCACTGGCCATGACAAATTGCCCCTGGTAGGTGGATGAGTGGTGGAATTCGGGGAGGAGTTGATGAGCTGGGTTAGGGTAGAAGTAATGTGAAAATGGGGGCTCGGCGGGCTCTATCCCTCTATGAATCTCTGGCACTTCTCTGCTTTCTGCTTCTCTCCTTTCCCAAACTGGGCCATTACATTTGCAGTTCTCCAATCTGCTGGAACCCTTAATGATCTGGGGAATTTTGGACAATCAATGTCAATTCAATTCACTACATCCTTGTAACATATAACCATATAACAATTACAGCGCAGAAACAGGCCATCTCGGCCCTTCTAGTCCGTGCCGAATCCTTCTTTTGATACCCTAGCTTCCACATCCTTCCTACAATGAGGTGACCAGAACTGAACACAATATTCCAAGTGTGGTCTCACCAGAGTTTTATAGAGCTGCAACATTACCTCACGGCTCTTGAACTCAATCCCCTGACTAATGAAGGCCAAAATACTATGTGCCTTCCTAACAAACCTATCAACATGCACTACAACTCTGAGGGGTCTATGGACATGGCCTCAAAGAGGCCTCTGTTCCTCCACACTGCCAAGAATCCCACATATAATCCATTGAAAATTCAATTCCACAGTCTCATCTTCAAAAGAACTAACATTGGTCTGAGCAACCGTTTCGTTTTTATGTATTTATAGAAGAACTTACTGCCTGATTTTGTACTTCTTGATAACATATAATCTATTTTCTCCCCTTGTTATTCATTACTGGCATCAAAATGTTTACCCAATCTTCATAGCTACCACTAAACTTTGTAACTTTAGACAGTATGTCTTTTCGTTCCACATAATACCGTCCTTAACTTCCTAAGTCAGTCACAGATAGCTAACCTTTTCCATAGAGAATTCATTTGTCAATCAGGTCCTATCCACGTACAGACACTCTTGTGCCTAGTGTCACTTTATGGACATACAATCAATCTACGTATATAAGCTATCTTATGCGTTTATATATATTATTATTGTGTTCTCAGTCTTCTTGTGTTTTTTTGGTGCTGCATTGGATCTGGAGTAACAATTATTTTGTTCTCCTTTAAGCTTGTGTACTGGAAATTATATTAAACAATCTTGAATCGTAAACATTCACTGATTTAAGATTCAGGATTCAAATGTATTTATCATGTGTGCAGTGAGATGTGCTGTTTGTGTTAACAACCAGCACACCCAAGGGTATGCACGGAGTAGCCTGCAAGTGTCACCACCTATTCTGATGCCAAACCAGCAAGCCCATGACGCTCGGCAGAACAACACCGAACACAGCAAGCGACAAAACTACAAAACATCCCCCGTTCCTTCCTCCCAGCCATGTACGTACACAGTTGTCTAACCCCAAGACAGTCCGTATTCACCTGCCTCTGGCCTCTAACAGACCTGAATTTGCATTTGGATGCAGATACGCAGACATTGGACCTTTGACTACCCCACATCTCAGCCCTGCTCCATACAAGCAGTGGGGAGAGGAGATGTGTTACTTAACAAACAGGGTGCTCCTCACCTGCTGTGAACTGTGACTGACGCAGAGTGGAAAGTTCCACTGGTCTACAAAGGTTCAGGTGATACTAGCAATCAAATGCTCCCATTCCACTTACAAACTGCCCCATCTACTGGCACAATTCCAGTCTTTAGCTGTTTATCTTAGTTAAGTTAATGACTAAACTAGTACAGGAGATTAGGGAAAGTCGATCATCAATAGCATTATCCGGATGATTTGTGACAAAGTACACTTGGCTTAGAAACCAGGATAGTTGTGTGCAGATATAATTTTGTCCCCATGTTAATTCTATACACATTATCCTTGCTGTTATAATTGTCTCTATTCATATTTATAATGGAAATTTGCTTAGTTTAAACTTATTGGTAATAAGATTAAAATATTCCATTGTGCTGGCTTATATTTGCCCTCTGCCCCTCCAGAATTGTGTTGATCCCTTCTTCCACACAGGATCAGAGTGTCAGTTGTCTCCATGTGGAAGGCAGCCAGTTCCCACTCTGGTCTCTTTGTCTGATGACCACATGGGACTCCAGCTTGGGTTTCAGAAAGCCTTGATCCTCACGTAGACTATGACACGGAACATGGAATATAGAAGAGGAACAGGCCCTAGGGCCCATAAACTGTCTGATCATGTGGCAGCCAGCTCCACACATTCTGCACTGAAGGCTACAAATATTCTTTTATTCCTTGTTGAACAAATATTGGACACAAATTTCAAAGTCTAACCAGTTATTTTCTTCATCAAGATACCAGATTGCTGCTAACCTAAGCGTGGAGCGCTATGCACTGTTGTTTGGAGTAAATACCTTCATAGCCCTAGTTCTTCAGACCATCCTGACCATCGTTGTCGTTGATGCAAGAGGCCTTAGTTTGGATATTATCACTCAGGTGGGTTAAATACTGGACGGTGAGTGAATTGCAGTGGTCTTGTTTGGGCAACATGGAAGTTGTGAACAAAAAGCTTAAAGCAGCTCAGCACAGTACAGGCCCTTCAGCCCACAATGTTGTGAAGACCTTTTAACCAACTCAAGATCAATCTAACCCTTCAATCTAACCCTTCCATTTTTCTTTCTTCCATGTGCCTATCTCAGAATCTCTTAAATGTCCTAATGTATCTGCCTCTGAACCACCACCCTCAGAAGTGCATTCCAGGCACCGACCACTCCCTCTGTACAGGACCTACCTCTGACTTCTTAAAATTTTGCTCCACTCACCCTAAAATGACGTTCTGTAGTTGCCCTGGGACAAAGGCCACTCTGCCTATGCCTTTTATAATTTTGTACACCTCTATTAAGTCACCTCTCATCCTTTGTTCCAAAGAGCAAAGCCCTAATGTGCTCAACATTTCCTCATAAGATAGGACGATGAACTGAGATCTTGGATACAGTAATGTACGAAATAATAAAACAGAGTCTATTGTACTATGATGTGTGTTCTCCTGTCACACAGAGATGAACAGTTGCATATGCTTATTGCATTTGATAGGAAAAATCCTTGTGACAACGGAGCTGAATGAGATTAAAAGTCCAAATGAACCTAAAGTCCAAAACAAGCTATTATTGTGGTTTATCAATAGCCTTTTTGGTTCTGGTTCAGAAGTTCACCAGTTCGTGTCCTCAAAGCCAAGTACACTTTACTATGTTCTGCATCACCATTTTTCATGATTAAATTTTGCCCAGTCTCCTTTTATCATCAGCATTCTTCCTGGATTACCTAATTTCTTCAGTGTGACGTCATCCTGTTCAGTTATCTTAAACCTTTCATTTGAACTTCCAGTAAAAGAATTATTTCCATCCTATAAAGAAATGCATATAAGCCAATAACTGAGGGTCAAACATTAGCTCAGTATTCATCATATTCTTTGCACAGATGCAAATGTGTAACCAGCTGCAACAATTGTATGCTTTTATCTTGCAGTTCCTGATTTATGGGACTTACTTTGCGGTGATAGCAGGACTTTTCCTCATCAGAGGTACTTACACCTTAACTCAAAGTTGGCGGAAAAGAAATAGACAAGATGGGCCAGAGGTCACCAATGGAAATACTGTACTGTCTGAAAATGAGATATACCATTCAGAACAATTTTGAAAATTTGTAAATACTGACTTTCACTTGGTCACTCAGTGGGTGGATAAGGGACCATTTACTCTGTTCCATCCAGTGTGGGAAATCATTTCCATGAGATTGTTTTGCTGCGGTTCACGATTCCTTTACTGTGTTTTATTAATCTTCAAAAATAGAAAGTGTCGCACAGCAACAGCGAATGTATATGAGGTGGCTTGTGATCTTCTGCACGCTGATTCCTGTAACTAGCAATTATCCGAGAACATGCAAAGAGCAAAGGAAGCTCGATAAAGTACAGTAATCAAAGTAAGTTTATTATCAAAGTCCGTAAATTGCCATATACTACCCTAAGTTTCATTTTTTTCCGAGCATTTACAGTAAAATAGAGAAATACAATAGAATTTACAAAAACTATGAACAAATATTGACAAACAACCAATGTGCAAAAGAAGACAATTGTGCAAGTAAATAATATTGAGCATACGAGTTGTAGAGTCATTGAAAGTGAGTCTGTAGGTTGTGAAATTCAAGGTTGTTTATTGTCATTCTTCAGTTCATGAGCGCAAAGGAGAATGAAATGATCATTTCTCCGGATGCGATGCTGCATAAAAAAACCACAATAACTATTAAGAACACAATAAAAAATCTAAAAAGCACTTAGTACATATAAACACAACGTATAAGTAACTGTTATGTGCATGGACTGTTTGTATGTACATAAGAGGATGCTAGGTGCTTTGTGGTGCTGGGGGGGGGGTGGGTGGGAGGGTTAACAGGTAGAGGTGTTGATCAGCATGATGGCTTGGGGAAAGTTGCTGTTCCTGAGTCTAGTGGTCCTGGCGTAGATGCTGTGTAGCTGCTTCCCTGATGGGAGTGGGCAGATAGAATTAAGAAACTGCAAGAATAAGAAGACCCTAATGGGAGATATATACAAGCCTCCAAACAGGAGCCAGGATGTGGGCTATAAATTACTACGGCAGTCAGAAAAGGCATGTAAAATGGGCAATGTTGTGATGGTCATGGAGGATTTCAATACACAGGTAGATTGGGAAAATTAGGTCAGTGTTATATCCCAAGAGAGGGGATTTGTAGAATGCTGACAAGATGAATTGTAGAGCAGTTTATGGTTGAGCCCACTCGAGTACAACAATTCTGGATTGGGTAATGACCCAGATTTGATTAGGGAGCTTAAGGTAAAGAAACCATTAGGAGGCAGTGTCATAATATGATAGAATTCACCATGCATTCTGAGAAGGAGAAGCTAAAATCGGATCTATCAAAGTTCAAAGTTCAAAATAAATTTTATTATCAAATTACATATAAGTCGCCATATACAATCCTGAGATTCATTTTCTTGTAGGCATAGTCAATAATCTATAGAATAATAACCATGACAGAATCAATGAAAGACAGTGATTTAAGGGGTCAACCAGATAGCAGAGGACACCAAACTAGGGCACACTCGCAGGGGTGACGGCAGAAAAGCACCGGCTGGTGTTTCTGCGGGGGGGGGGGAATTGAGAAGGTGTAGGAAAAATACATCTTAAAGACGAAGAAGTATTCTAAAGGGAGAATGAAGCAATTGTGGCTGACACAGGAAGTCAAACAGCGTAAAAACAAAAGAGAGGGCATATAATAGAGCAAAAATTAGTGGGAAGTTAATTAACCTTTTAAAAAAACAGAAGGCAACTAAAAAAGCCATAAGGAGAGAAAAGTTAAAGTAGCCTAGAAAAGGTAAGGTAGCTTTCACTATCAAAAAGTATATCAAAATCTTTTCAGATAAGTATATAAAGAGTAAAAGTGAAACAAGAGGGATATTGGACTGCCGGAAAATGATGCTAGAGAGACAGGAATAGGAGGCAAAGAAATGACAGGTGAAGCTAATAAGTATTTTGCGTCAATTTCCACTATGGAAAGCACTAGCAGAATGGCAGAAATGCTAAAAAGTTTCATTGTTATTACTAAGGATAAGGTGCTTGGGAAGCTGACAGGTATAACGGTGGATAAGTTACCTGGACCAGATGGACTACTGCTCAGAGTTCTGAAAGAGGTAGCTGAAGAGATTGTAGAGGCATTAGTAATGATCTTTCGAGAATCACTAGTTTCTGGAATCATTCAGAGGATTGGAAAATTGAAAATATTACTCGACTCTTTAAGAAGAGAGGGAGGTAGAAGAAAGGAAATTATAGGCCAGATAGTCTGACCTCAGAGGTCGAAAAGATGTTGTAGTCTATTATTAAAGGAGGAGGTTTTGGGGTACGAAGGCACGTGATAAAACAGGCCTAAGTCAGCATGGTTTTTGGAATGGGAAATCTTGCCTGACAAATCTGATGGAATTCTTTGAGGAACAAAGGAGAGTCAGAGGATGCTATATATTTGGATTTTCAGAAAGCCTTTGTCAGGGTGCCACACACGATGCTGCTTAAGAAGATAAGAGCCCATGGTACTGCATGAAAAATATTAGCATGGATAGAAGACTGGCTGTCAGGAGGCAAAGAGTCAGAATAAAGGGGACCTTTACTGGTTGACTGCTGGTGACTTGTGGTGTGCCACAGAGGTCTGTGTTGGAATCAGTGCTTTTCATGTTATATGTCAATGATTTGAATGACTGAGTTGATGGCTTTGTGGCCAAGTTTGTGAATGATATGAAAAAAGGTGGAGAGGCAGGTTATGTTGAAGAAGCAGGGTGTCAGCAGAAGTGCTGAGACATATTGGGGGAATGGGCAAAGAAGTGGCAGATGAATACAATGTAGGGAAGTGCATGGTCAAGCACTTTAGCAGAGGAATAAAGGTTTGGACAATTTTGTAAATGGAGAGAAAATTCAAAAGTCAGAGGCGCGAAGACACTTGGGAATCCTCATGCAGGATTCCCCGAAAGTTAACTTCCAGGTTGAATGGGTGCTGAGGAAGGCAAATACAATGTTAGCATTCATTTTGAGAGGACTAGAATATAAAAGCAAGGATGTAATGCTAAAGCTTTATAAGGCATTTGTCAGACAGCACTTGGAGTATCGTGAGCAATTTTGAGCCCTTTATCTATGAAAGAACCTCTGGGCGTTGGAGAGGGTTCCAGAGGAGTTTCACAAGAATTATCCCAGGAATGAAGGGGTTAACAGGTGAGGAGCATTTGATGGCTTTGGGCCTGTATTTGCCCAAGAATGGGCGGGATCTCATTTAAATATATCAAATTTTGAAAGGTCTAGATGGAGTGGATGTGGAGAGAATGCTTCCTATAGTTGGGGAGTTTAGCACTAGAAGGCATAGCCTCAGAATTGAGGGATGTCCTTTTAGAACAGGGATGAGGAAAGATTTCTTTAGCTAGAGGGTGGTGAATCTGTGGAATTCATTGCTACAGACAGCTGTGCAGGCAAGTCATTGGGTGTTTTTAAGATGGAGGGTGCTAGGTTCTTGATTAATCAGGACATCAAAGGTCACAGAGAGAAGTCAGGAGAATGAGGTTGGAGGAATAATAAATCAGCCATAGTCATAGTTCCCTGTATAGAAATGCTGTCGCTCACATAGACTTTATTGCCAAGCAGCTGGAGCTGAACGCAGCCAGAAAATGTTTATGAAATGTGAAAGGTTTTCTTTATTGTACTGTATTTCATTATACACTTCAATTAATAAATAAATTCAAAAGGATGTGATGTTTCAGTTCTCATTCTAAATATTTATAGCATGTTACAAAAAGATCTTAAAGTGCCGCGCAGTTTTCAGTTCATGTAAACAAGTTCCGCTCAGAGCAATGGTTGGTCTGCACAGCTGTATTAGAAAAATTAGAGGGAATGTTTGCTATGATGGAATGGCAGATTCGATGGACCGACGACCTAAGTCTGCTCCAATGTCTTTTGGTCTCATCTCATCGAAACTTATCAAATATTGAAAGGCCTAGCTAGAGTGGACCTGGAGACGATGTTTCCTAAAGTGGAGATTCTAGGATCAGAGGGCACGGCCTCAGAATACAAGGATGTCCATTTAGAACAGAGATGAGGAAAAATTTCTTTAGCTAGAGGGTGGTGAACCTGTGAAATTCTTCGCAGAAGATGGCTGTGCAGGCCATGTCATTGGGTATATTTAAGGCAGAGGTTGATCAGTTCTTGATTAGTCAGGGCATCAAAGGTTACGGGAGGAGGCAGGAGAATGAAGTTGAGAGGGATAATAAATCGGCCAGGATGGAATGGTGAAGCAGTCTCCATGGGTTAAATGGCCCAATTATGCATCTATCTAATGGTCCCATAGTGACTACAATAAATGCACCCATTAAAACTGAGTGGAGCTATCTTCACTTTAACATCTGCTCGAGAAGCATGGTAATGTCTGAACTTGTTCAGTGTCACAGTGGTTAGAGCTGACATCAATGATTACCTCAAGATTCTTGTGTGTACTCGAACAACGCAAAGAACAATGCATCTATGCTATTAAAATCCTGCTGAATTTGCTAATTGAAAACATAAATAGTTTTAGTTAAAGCTCAAAGTTCAAATTCAATGTAAGTTTATTATCAAAGTGCATGTATGTCACCATATACAATGCTGAGATTCATTTTCCTGGGGACATAGTCAAGCAATACATAATAAAATAATAACCATAATAGAATCAACGAAAGGCCACAACAAACTGTGCAAATACAAACAGAAAGAATCAATAATAATAAATAAATAAGCAATAGATACCGAGGATATGAGGTGAAGAATCCTTGAAAGTGAGTCCAGAGGTTGTAGGAACAGGTCAGTGATGGGGCAAATGAAGTTGAGTGAAGTTATCCTCTCTGGTTCAAAAGCCTGATGGTTGAGGGGTAATAACTGTTCCTGAACCTGATGGTGTGAGTCTAGAAACATTTAAGATGTCTGTTGGGATTTATTTTAAACACAGGAATGCCATAAAATTGCTCTTGTTATTCTGTTGTTCATTGAAACTGCATTGCAGGAGGACGACAATCATCTTCCAAAAAACTATGTTCTTGCTTGTTCCTTTTTTGGGATTATGTTTCAATTCTGTAAGTTTAATTGTTATTGAACTCATTTAATTTACACTCTTTAAATATTTCAGTTGTCACTACATGTTAGAAGTACATCAATGATTATGAAGTGCTTTTGTACAAAAGGAAGGGGTTAACTAAAACAAAAATCCTTTTCCTTTCAATGATCAAATGATGTGGTAAACTACACCGTGTCCAAGTAACACCTTGGGAAAGATACCGATTTTGTAACAGGCATGACAGCACATTTTTTTTCCCTGTAAGACAATGTTGCATGAGGGACAATATTGCTGGATTAATCTGCAGGCATGGGCCTGTCTCAGGAAACTCCCCATGGTGTCTTCACTGCTTAAAGATGGCATCATCCCCAAGACAAAGCTGGAAAGAGATGTTGTTTAACCCATTTCAGGGGTCAATGTGCAAAATAATGATCTGGTCTTGCAAAAGTTCCAGCACCTATTTATGATGCCACCCAAACGATCAAGTAAGTCTTTCCTAAAAACCTTGAAGTTATGTCATAGAGAGTCTGAATCAGAATCAGGTTTAATATCACTGGCATATGTTGTGAAATTTGTTGTTAGGAGGCAGCAGTACATTGCAATACATAATATAAAAACCATAGGTTGCAATAATATATATACTGCATATATAAAATGAGATATGTATATAAATAAATTAATTAAGTAGTGCAAAAAGAGAGTATAAAAAGAAAAAAATTAGTGAGGTAGTGTACATGGGTTCATTGACCATTCAGCAATCGGATGGTGGAGGGGAAGAAGCTGTTCTTGAAATGTTGAGTGTGTGTCTACAGGCTATTGTACCCCCTCCTTGATAGTAGCAATGAGAAGAGGGCACGTACTTTGTGCTGGGATGAAGGATGCCACACTTCTGAGGCGTCACCTTTTGAAGGAGTCTTCGACGCCGGGGAGGCAGGCGCCCATGATGGAGGTGTCTGAGCCTACAACTTACTGCAGCTTTTTCCGATCCAGTGCAGTGGCCCCTGCGTACCAGACGGTGATGCAACCAGTTAGAATGCTCTCCACTGAGAAATTTACGAGAGTCTTTGGTGACATACCAAGTGTCCTCAAATTCCTAATGAAATATGGCCACTGCCATAACGTTATCGTAATTGCATCAATATGTTGGGCCCAGGAATAGATCCTCGGAGATGTTGACACCCAGGGACTTGAAACAGCTCACCCTTTCCACTGCTGATCCCACGATGAGGACTGATGGGTGTTGCCTCGACTTCCCCTTCCTGAAGTCCACGATCAATTTATCTTACTGATGTTGAGTGCAAGGTTGTGGCTGCGACACCACTCAGACAGCTGATCTATCTCACTCTTGTACGCCTCCTCATCACCATCTGAAACTCTGCCAGCAATAGTTGTGTCATCGGCAAAATTATAGATGGCATTGAGATGCGCCTAGCCACACAGTCATGGGTGTAGAGAGGGTAGAACAGTAGGCTAAGCACACATCCTTGAGGAGCGCTAGTGTTGATTGTCAGTGAGGAGGAGATGTTATTTCTGATCCACACTGACTGTGGGCTCTCAATGAGGAAGTCAAGGATCCAGTTGCAGACGGAGGTACAGAGGCCCAGGTTTTGGAGCTTGTTGATTAGTACTGAGGGTATGATGGCGTTGAACACTGAGCTGTAATCAATAAACAGCACCCAGACATAGGTATTGCTATCGTCCAGGTGATCCAAGGCCGAGTGGAGAGTCATAAAGTCATAGAGTCATAAAAAGCTACAGAGCAGAAACAGGCCATTCAGTCCATCTAGTTCATGCCAAACTATTAATCTGTCTAGTCTCATCTCCTGTAGCCAGAACTCATACCCCTCCCATCCATATACCAATCTAAATTTCTCTTAAATTTTAAAATCAAACCCACATCCACCACTTCAGTTGGTAGTTCATTCCACACTGTCACCATGCCCTGAGTGAAAAAATTCCCCCTCATATTCCCCTTAAACATTTCACCTTTCACCCTTAACCCATAACTTTTTGTTTTAGTCCCACCCAACCTCAGCTGAAAAAGCCTGCTTACATTTACTCCATCTATACCTTCAAAATTTTGTATAAATCTACTACCAAATCTCTCCTCATTCTTCTACATTTCAGGAGATGAAGCCCTAACCTATTCAACCTTTTCCTGTTATTCAGGTGCTCAAGTCCTGGCAACGTCCTTGTAAATTTTCTCTGCACTCTTTCAATCATATTGATGTCTTTCCTGTAGGGACATGACCAGAACTGGATATAATACTCCAAATTAGGCCTCATCAACATCTGATACAACTTCAGCATAACATCCCAACTCCTGTACTCGGTACAATAATTGATGAAGGCCAATGTGCCGAAAGCTTTCTTTATGACCCTATCTACCCGTTATGCCACTTTCAAGGAATTAGGGATTTATATTCCCAGATCCCTCTGTTCTACCCTACTGCTCACCGTGTTAAGTCCTACCCTGGTTTGTCCTCCCAAAGTGCAACACCTCACACTTGTCTGTATTAAATCCCATCTGCCATTTTCTGGTCCATTTTTCCAACTGGCTGAGGTCCAGCTGCAGGCCTTGGTAGTCTTCCTTTCCATTTACTACACCCCCATTCTTGATGTCGCCTTTAAATTTGCTGATCCAGTTTACTAAATTATCATCCAGATTGTTGATATAGACCAATCCCTATTGCACATCACTAGTCACAGGCCTCCAGTCAGAAAGGCAACCATCTACAACCACTCTCTGACTCCTCCTGCGAAGCCATGTCTATCCCAGTTTATTACCTCATCCTGAACGCAAGTGACTGAACCTTCTTGACCAGACTCCCATGTAGACCTTATCAAAAGCCATGTAGACAACATCCACTGCCTTGCTTTTAGCAACTTTCCTGGTAACTTCCTCAAAAAAGTATATAAGATTGGTTAGACATGACCTACTGCACACAAAGGCATGTTGACAATCCCTGTCTATCCACATACTCACTTATCCCTTCCAATAACTTTCCCATGACTGATGTCAGGCTCACCGGCCTATAATTTCCCAGCTTATTCTTACAGCCTTTCTTAATCAACGGAGCAAAATTAGTTCTCTCCAGTCCTCTTGTTGCTAGGCACATTTTAAATATCTCTGCTAGGGCACCTGCAATTTTATCTTTAATGTTGAGTGTTCATTTAATGCTTGTGTATCCCGGTAAAGGAATGAGCTGCCCTTGTGCACCACCATGATGGTCGATGCATGGTCACATATATTAACCGTCACCTGGTTAATGCATGTCACAAGTTAAAGCATTTTTAAAGATTAGCTCTGTTTGTCACATGTACATTGAAACGTACAGTGAAATACATCTTATGTGTCAAATCAGATCAGACAGGGGATAGTCCACAAGTGTTGCCATGTTTCTGGCGCCAACACAGCATACCCACAACTACCAACCCTAACTGTAACCATACATTTTTGGAAAGCAAGACAAAACCAGAGCACCTTGAGGAAACTAGAAACTGCTTCCACAGGGAATATGTACAATGTTCTTTCAGACAATGGTAAGAATCGAACCTCATTCTGAGATTGCTGGTGCTGTAAAATGGTTGAGCTAACTGCTATATTAGCATACCATGCATTTACTGGTCACATGTACTAAATGCACCAGTGCAGTATATTCCAGTTCAGATACCAGTTTCACGGCGCCATGGTAGTGTAGCTCTGATGCAATGCTATTAGAGCTCAGGGCATCACAGTTCAGAGTTCAGTTCCAGCGACCATTGTAAGGAGTTTGTATGTCCTTCACGTGAACACATGGGTTTCCTCCCACAGTCCAAAGGCAAACCGGTTAGAAGGTTTATTGGTCAATGCAAATTGTTTTATCTCGAGGCTAAGGTTAAATAGGTGGGTTGCTGGGCAGTGTGACTCGTTGATTCGAAGAAGGAAGTCTGGGAATCGGAGCGGGAGTGCGGAGGAAGACATTTTTGAATTTTTCAGTTTTTTTTCCATCGGCGTTCAGAGAGGCGGGACTGCGCAGGCGTGTGACGTCAGGCAGTGAAGCATGGAAGATTTAAAAGGAACAGAGCCTCATATAGCGGGCAGCGTAGTGAACCGGGAGCAGAGTGAAGGCTTAAGGGCTTTGGATCACCGGGCTTAGGTGGAAATGGGCGAGGCGAGGAAGGGTTGGTATTCTTTTTTTTTTGTTGTTATTTGAGGAGAGGGGCAGTATGAGTGTGAGGGCAGTTTGTTGTTCTCGGTGCCGGATGTGGGAGGCCCTGGAGTCTCCGAGCCTCCCGGACGGCCACATCTGCGCCAGGTGCGCCAAGAAGCAGCTCCTAAGGGACCGCGTTAGGGAACTGGAACTGCAGCTCGATGACCTTCGTCTGGTCAGGGAGAGTGAGGAGTTGATAGAGAGGAGTTACAGGCAGGTGGTCACACCGGGGCCATGGGAGGCAGACAAGTGGGTCAAGGTTAGGCGGGGGAAGGGGAGAGTCAGGTAATAGGGAGTACCCCGGTGGCTGTGCCCCTTGACAATAGGTACTCCTGTTTGAGTACTGTTGGGGGGGACAGCTTACCCGGGGGAAGCGACAGTGGCCGAGCCTCCGGCACAGAGTCCGGCCCTGTAGCTCAGAAGGGTAGAGAAAGGAAGAGGAGGGCAGTTGTGATAGGGGACTCGATAGTAAGGGGGTCAGATAGGCGATTCTGTGGATGCAGTCCAGAGACCCGGATGGTAGTTTGCCTCCCTGCTGCCAGGGTCTGGGATACTTCTGATCATGTCCAAGATATCCTGAAGTGGGAGGGTGAGGAGCCAGAGGTCGTGGTACATATAGGTACCAATGACATAGGTAGGAAAAGGGAAGAGGTCCTGAAAGGAGAATATAGAGAGTTAGGAAGGGAGTTGAGAAAAAGGACCGCAAAGGTAGTAATCTCGGGATTACTGCCTGTGCCACGCGACAGTGAGAGAAGGAATGCAATGAGGTGGAGGATAAATGCGTGGCTCAGGGATTGGAGCAGGGGGCAGGGATTCAAGTTTTTGGATCATTGGGACCTCTTTTGGCGCAGGCGTGACCTGTACAAAAAGGACGGGTTACACTTGAATCCTAGGGGAACCAATATCCTGGCAGGGAGATTAGCGAGGGCTACTGAGGTGACTTTAAACTAGAATGGTTGGGGGGTGGGAATCAAATTAAAGAGGCTAGGCGAGAGGAAGTTAGTTCACAACAGGGGGATGGGGACCAGTGCAGAGAGACAGAGGGGTGTAAAATGAGGGTAGAAGCAAAAAGTAGTAAGATGAAAAATAAAAGTGGCAGGCCGACAAATCCAGGGCAAGCATCAAAAAGGGCCACTTTTCAACATAATTGTATAAGGGCTAAGAGAGTTGTAAAGGCGCGCCTGAAGGCTTTGTGTGTCAATGCAAGGAGCATTCGTAACAAGGTGGATGAATTAAAAGTGCAGATTGTTATTAATATGATATAGTTGGGATCACAGAGACATGGCTTCAGGGTGACCAAGGATGGGAGCTCAACATTCAGGGATATTCAATATTCAGGAGGGATAGACATGAAAGAAAAGGAGGTGGGGTGGCGTTGCTGGTTAGAGAGGAGATTAACGCAATAGAAAGGAAGGACATAAGCCGGGAAGATGTGGAATCGATATGG
Source organism: Mobula hypostoma (assembly GCF_963921235.1). NCBI lineage: Eukaryota > Metazoa > Chordata > Chondrichthyes > Myliobatiformes > Myliobatidae > Mobula > Mobula hypostoma. Next base: position 28,183,023 of record NC_086100.1, read on the forward strand.
GTAGAGCTGCATAACACTAAGGGGCAGAAAACTCTGGTGGGAGTTGTGTACAGGCCACCTAACAGTAGTAGTGAGGTTGGGGATGGTATTAAACAGGAAATTAGAAATGTGTGCAATAAAGGAACAGCAGTTATAATGGGTGACTTCAATCTACATGTAGATTGGGTGAACCAAATTGGTAAGGGTGCTGAGGAAGAGGATTTCTTGGAATGTATGCGGGATGGTTTTTTGAACCAACATGTCGAGAAACCAACTAGAGAGCAGGCTATTCTAGACTGGGTATTGAGCAATGAGGAAGGGTTAATTAGCAATCTTGTCGTGAGAGGCCCCTTGGGTAAGAGTGACCATAATATGGTGGAATTCTTCATTAAGATGGAGAGTGACATAGTTAATTCAGAAACAAAGGTTCTGAACTTAAAGAAGGGTAACTTTGAAGGTATGAGACGTGAATTAGCTAAGACAGACTGGCAAATGACACTTAAAGGGTTGACGGTGGATATGCAATGGCAAGCATTTAAATATCGCATGGATGAACTACAACAATTGTTTCATCCCAGTTTGACAAAAGAATAAATCAAGGAAGGTAGTGCACCCGCGGCTGACAAGGGAAATTAGGGATAGTATCAATTCCAAAGAAGAAGCACACAAATTAGCCAGAAAAAGTGGCTCACCTGAGGACTGGGAGAAATTCAGAGTTCAGCAGAGGAGGACAAAAGGCTTAATTAGGAAGGGGAAAAAAGATTATGAGAGAAAACTGGCAGGGAACATAAAAACTGACTGTAAAAGCTTTTAAAGATATGTGAAAAGAAAAAGATCGGTTAAGACAAATGTAGGTCCCCTACAGACAGGAACAGGTGAATTGATTATGGGGAGCAAGGACATGGCAGACCAATTGAATAACTACTTTGGTTCTGTCTTCACTAAGGAGGACATAAATAATCTTCCGGAAATAGTAGGGGACAGAGGGTCCAGTGAGATGGAGGAACTGAGGGAAATACATGTTAGTAGGGAAGTGGTGTTAGGTAAATTGAAGGGATTAAAGACAAATAAATCCCCAGGGCCAGATGGTCTGCATCCCAGAGTGCTTAAGGAAGTAGCCCAAGAAATAGTGGATGCATTAGTGATAATTTTTCAAAACTCTTTAGATTCTGGACTAGTTCCTGAGGATTGGAGGGTGGCTAATGTAACTCCCACTTTTTAAAAAAGGAGGGAGAGAGAAACCAGGGAATTATAGACCAGTTAGCCTAACATCGGTGGTGGGGAAACTGCCAGAGTCAGTTATCAAAGATGTAATAACAGCACATTTGGAAAGCGGTGAAATCATCGGACAAAGTCAGCATGGATTTGTGAAAGGAAAATCATGTCTGACGAATCTCATAGAATTTTTTGAGGATGTAACTAGTAGAGTGGATAGGGGAGAACCAGTGGATGTGGTATAGTTGGATTTTCAAAAGGCTTTTGACAAGGTCCCACACAGGAGATTAGTGTGAAACTTAAAGCACACGGTATTGGGGGTAAGGTATTGATGTGGATAGAGAACTGGTTGGCAGACAGGAAGCAAAGAGTGGGAATAAACGGGACCTTTTCAGAATGGCAGGCAGTGACTAGTGGGGTACCGCAATGCTCAGTGCTGGGACCCCAGTTGTTTACAATATATATTAATGACTTGGATGAGGGAATTAAATGCAGCATCTCCAAGTTTATGGATGACACGAAGCTGGGCGGCAGTGTTAGCTCTGAGGAGGATGCTAAGAGGATGCAGGGTGACTTGGATAGGTTAGGTGAGTGGGCAAATTCATGGCAGATGCAATTTAATGTGGATAAGTGTGAAGTTATCCACTTTGGTGGCAAAAACAGGAAAACAGATTATTATCTGAATGGTGGCCGATTAGGAAAAGGGGAGGTGCAACAAGACCTGGGTGTCATTATACACCAGTCATTGAAAGTGGGCATGCAGGTACAGCAGGCGGTGAAAAAGGCGAATGGTATGCTGGCATTTATAGCAAGAGGATTTGAGTACAGGAGCAGGGAGGTACTACTGCAGTTGTACAAGGCCCTGGTAAGACCACACCTGGAGTATTGTGTGCAGTTTTGGTCCCCTAATCTGAGGAAAGACATCCTTGCCATAGAGGGAGTACAAAGAAGGTTCACCAGATTGATTCCTGGGATGGCAGGACTTTCATATGATGAAAGACTGGATGAACTAGGCTTATACTCGTTGGAATTTAGAAGATTGAGGGGGGATCTGATTGAAACGTATAAAATTCTAAAGGGATTGGACAGGCTAGATGCAGGAAGATTGTTCCCGATGTTGGGGAAGTCCAGAACAAGGGGTCACAGTTTGAGGATAAAGGTGAAGCCTTTTAGGACCGAGATTAGGAAAAACTTCTTCACACAGAGAGTGGTGAATCTGTGGAATTCTCTGCCACAAGAAACAGTTACGGCCAGTTCATTGGCTATATTTAAGAGGGAGTTAGATATGGCCCTTGTGGCTAAAGGGATCAAGGGGTATGGAAGGAAGGCTGGGGCGGGGTTCTGAGTTGGATGATCAGCCATGATCATACTGAATGGCGGGTGCAGGCTCGAAGGGCCGAATGGCCTACTCCTGCACCTATTTTCTATGTTTCTATGTTGTGCTGAAAGGGTCTGTCCTGAACTGTGTCAATAAATAAATAAATACATTAATACGAGAAATAGTATAGAAGCCCAGATTATATTGTAGGTTCAGTATTTGCCACCAGGAAAAATTTAACCCTAAATATTGACAGCATTGTAGTTAGAATTTCCTCATTTATTTTTAATAAATGTGATCTTGCTTTGCTCAATCCACCGGAACATTTCTGAGAGATGAATGAATGCCCACAGCACTACAGGAGCTAAAGCAATGCTATCTCCTGTGACACTACCCAGATCATTCAAGACCTTGGCTTCAAGAGCAAGATAATTGGACCATCATGAGCTGATAGAATTCAGCCTCCAGCTTTGAAGTCATGCACACTGTTCCATTCCATACTTGGCCAAATGCATCAGACGTTTTCCATGTGTTTAGATTAAATAAGCAGCCAGAATGCTTCTCACAATATGCATGCTTCTCCTTTGCGTTTTAACAGACAGAAAACAGGTGCCTTGCCAGGACGCACAATCCCACTCACCACCAGATGGCGGCAGGAATTGAACCCTGTCTCACACTCAATGTTAGTGCTGTTGTACTTGCACTTTTTCAGCCTTTTTGTTTCTTTAACAGCACTGCTAGGACAGCTTTGCAGATGATACCTGTAAACATTCCCAGGACTCTGCTCCAGAAACCCACTTAAATCTAGGTGAGTTATTGGAAAAGAAGTGACAACCGTGAAGTGAAATCGTTGGTGTCTGCAAGGGAGATCACTGATCGGAGGGTGAGAGGGAAGGGAGTTCTGAGGTCATGGAACAAATGAACACAAGGATGTGGTTTTGACGAACTATAAAAGAATTCAAACAATTAGGGGATACCAAAATCTGAAAGGAGTACTATTGGAGGGAGCTGATAGACACAACAGCTTTGACTGTCTTCTTCCAAGATCTAAAGTCCCAGTAATCCTTTCATTTGCTCCAATGAATCAAATATTGTGGATTGGAAAATTCCTGTTGACCTATTCAAACAACACAGCCTCCAACCTGATGGCCTGAGCATTGATTTCTCCAGCTTCCAGTAATCCCTAATGGCTCCCCCTTTCTCTCTTTTCCCATTCCCCATTGTGGCTGCCCTGTCACCCCTTCCCTTCTTGTCACCTGTGCAGCTCCTCCCTCAGGTACCTCTCCTCCTTCCCTTTCTCCCGTAGTCCACTGTCCTCTCCTATTAGGTTCCTTCTTCTTCAGACATTTTTTTCTTCCTCAAATCACCTTGCAGCTTCTTACTTCACCCCTCCCCGTCCATCACACACCCACCTTCCCCTCGCCTGGCTTCACTTATTAATTGCCAGCTTGTAATCCTTCCCCTCTCCCCACCTTCTTATTCTAGATTCTGCCCCCATCCTTCCAGTCCAAATGAACAGTCTTGGCCCGAAATATCAACTGTTTGATTCCCCCATAGATGCTGCCTGACTTGCTGAGCTCCTCCAGCATGTTGTGTACAACACATTTTCAGATTGACAATTGAATTCAAGCACAGAATGTAACAGTACAGTTCAGGCCTTTGACCATAATGTCATGACAACATTTTAACCTATTCTAAGATCAATCTAACCCTTCCCTCCTATATAGTCCTCCAGTTTTTTCTAAAATCCATATGCCTGTGTAATCACCTTTTCTGGTTGGCTGCAGTGACTAGTGGTGTTCAACAAGGGTCTGTGTTGGGACCAACAGTTTTTAAGTTATATGTTAGCAATTTGGATTGTGGAATTGATGTTTTGCTGCAAATTTTGCAGATAGGTGGAGGGGCAGGAGGGTTTGAGGAAATAGAAAGGTTACAGAAGGATTTAGATTATGAAAATGGGCAAAGAAGTGACAGGTGGAACATAGTGTCAGGAAGTGTATGGTCATGCACTTTGGTAGAAGAAATGAAAGGGTTGACTATTTTCTAAATGGGGAGAAAATACGAAAAAATGAGGTGCAAAGGGGCTCGAGAGTGCTTGTTTTGGATTCCCTGAAGTTTAATTTGTAGGTCAAATCTGTGGTGAGGAAGGCAAATGCAATGTTAGCATTCATTTCAAGAGGACTAGAATATAAATGCAAGGATGTATTGTTAAGACTTTATAAAGCACTAGGTAGGCCTCACTTGGAGTATTGTGAGCAGTTTCAGGCCCCTTTTCTTAGAAAGGAAGTGCTGAAACTGGAGAGGGCTCACGAAACAGATTCTAGGATTGAATGGCTTGTCACATGAAGAGCATTTGATGGCTCTGGGCCTGTATTCACTGGAATTCAGAAGAATGAGGGGTGACCTCACTGAATGGTGAAAGGTCTTGATAGAGTGGACATGGAGTGGATGTTTCTGTTGATAGGAGAATCTAAGACCAGAGGACACAGCTTTAGAATAGAGGGGTGTCCTTTTAGAATGGAGGTGAGGAGGAATTTCTTTAGCTAGAGAGTGATGAATCTGTGGAATTCTTTGCCACAGGCTGCTCGGGAGGCCTAGTCTTTATGTATATTTAAGTCAGGGGCTGATAAATTCTTGATTGTCAGGGAATGAAGGGATAGGGGGAAAAGGCAGGAGACTGGGACTGAGAGAAAAAAATCGATTCACCATGATGAAACGGCAGAGTAGACCTGATGGGCCAAATGGCCTAATTCTGCTCCCATGTCTTATGGTCTAAGTGTTTCTTAAATGTCCCTAATGTATCTGCCTCTTTGACCATCCCTGGCAGGACATTCCACACACTCACCACTCTCTGTTTAAAAAGCTTTCCTCCGAAATCCTCCCCTATATTTTCCTCCGATCATCTCAAAATTATGCCTCCTCATATTAGCCACTTCTGCCCTGGGAAAGAGTTTCTGGCTGTCCACTCTATCGATGTCTCTTATCATCTTGTACACCTGTATCAAGTCGCCTCTCACACTTTGTTCCAAAGAGAAAAGTCCTAGCTCGCTCAACCAATCTTCATAAGATATTTTGACATAAACAATTATCAGAATCACCGACATGTGACATGAAATTTGTTAACTTAGCATCAGCAGTTCAATGCAATACATAATCTAGCAGAGAGAGAGAAAAAATAAATAAAATAAAACGTAATAATAAATAAACAAGTAAATCAAGTACATATATTGAATAGTTTAAAAATGTGCAAAAACAGAAATACTGTATATTTTTAAAAAAGTGAGGTAGTGTCCAAAGCTTCAAAGTCCATTTAGGAATCGGATGGCAGAGGAGAAGAAGCTGTTCCTGAATCGCTGAGTGTGTGTCTTCAGGCTTCTGTATCTCCTACCTGATGGTAACAGTGAGAAAAGGGCATACCCTGGGTGCTGGTGGTCTTTAATAATGGACGCTGCCTTTCTGAGACACCGCTCCCTGAAGATGTCCTGGGTACTTTGTAGGCTAGTGTCCAAGATGGAGCTCACTAGATTTACAACCTTCTGCAGCTTCTTTTGGTCCTGTGCAGTAGCCCCTCCATACCAGACAGTGATGCAGCCTGTCAGAATGCTCTCCATGGTACATCTATAGAAGTTTTTGAGTGTATTTGTTAATATGCCAAATCTCTTCAAACTCCTAATAAAGTATAGCCGCTGTCTTGCCTTCTTTATAACTACATCAATATGTTGGGACCAGGTTAGACCCTCAGAGATCTTGACACCCAGGAACTTGAAGCTGCTCACTCTCCACTTCTGATCCCTCTATGAAGATTGGTATGTGTTCCTTCATCTTACCCTTCCTGAAGTCCACAATCAGCTCTTTCTTCTTACTGACGTTGAGTGCCAGGTTGTTGCTGCAGCACCATTCCTCTAGTTGGCATATCTCACTCCTGTATGTCCTCTCGTCACCACCTGACATTCTACCAACAATGATGGTACCATCAGCAAATTTGTAGATGATTGACATTTAGCTAATTTCTAGTGCATTACCTCTTCCTAAATCAGGCATAAACTTCTCTCTTGTCCAGGTACAAAAGCAGCACAGCTACATCTCACTGCGGGAAGTACATCCAAACAAGACATCTTGCAGCAGCTACAGCAATGGTTAGAATGATTTGAAGTGTTAGGGCCACAAAGGTTTATCATTTTAAAAGTAGTTCAGAGTACTCCACACTCAGGTATCTACTATTAGGAACTATTAGAAACCTTGATGAAAAAATCAAAGCATAGAAAATTTTCATCTTCAAAAAGAACTCAAAGCATAACTTTGACATCAAGTGGAGATGTCATCCTGCACATGGTTACTGTCAGCCAGAGGCTTCAATTGCATTACGTTGGTACTGAACTGGACAGAGGGGCAATTTGGCTAGCTCCGACATGGGGAATCTTGGAGCTTGAGCATGGAGTATGAGGCGGAACCTGCAGCTTGGAGAAGGAGGTATGGGCCAACAACGACCAAAGTAACCCACTAAGGAACTCAGCGAGTCAGACAGCACTGATGGAGGGGAATAAACAGTCGGTGTTTCAGGCCAAGACCCTACATCAGGACTGAAACGCCGACTGTTTATTCCCCTCCCATACCTTCTGCATTCCTCCAGCATTTTGTGTGTTGTTCTGGACTCCCAGCATTTGCAGAACCTCTTGTATAAATGACCAAAGTAGTTTTAAAGGAGGTTATGAATAGGTGGAGTATCAGCAATTTCCCAGTACAAGTGTCTGCAGAGACAACTAGAAGGAAAATACAATGTGAGCAGTGTGCATGACGTTGAAGTAGGCACTGAGTTGTATCTACATATAGTGGTCCACTTGTGCTGCTCAATAAACCACAGTTACTTCCTCTTGTACCATCTGCAGGTCAGTGTGGACAGGGAGGGTTACATTAATCTGAGAGTCAGTTAAAAGGTCGGAATAACATTGTGGGCTGAAGGGCCTGTAATGTTCTACGTTGATCTGGTTAGTGTCAAGGGAGACTAGCATTCCTTTGGCTCTTACAATGATATGAGCTCTGACGGATAAGCAAATGCTAGTGTTAGTCCAACAGATGGAGCAGTTTATTAATGCAATGATGTTTACACCAAAGGACCCTTCCACACTCCAGTGGAGGCATGGCCCAGCGCTTACAGCAGCTGGCCCACAGCCAGTTTGTTGGAGTGGAACAATATGTCACCTCCTGCTCCCCCACAGAAAGCCATTCTCGTAGAGCTGGTGCCTTTGCAGTGGGAATCGTACAAGGTCAGGGTCTGGCTAGTGACTCACAACACACCAGGAATGAAGGGCACTCCGTCATCAAAGTCCAAAGTTAATTTATTAACAAAGTATACACCCAGTGGCCACATTAATGTACGGCGGGGGGGGGGGGGTGGCGGGGAGGTGTTTAAACTAGAGTTGCAGGGGGATGGGAACCAGAATGCCAGAACAGATAGTGGAGAGGCTGTGGAGACAGATGTTGGTAAGACCTCAGACAAAGTCAGGGATCTAAAGGTTGAGCGTGGTGTGACCAATGTCCTGAGCTTAGTATATTTCAATGCAAGAAGTATTGTAGGAAAGGCAGATGAGCTCAGGGCATGGAATTATGACTTTGTAGCCATTAGTGAGACTTTGTTGCAGGAGGGGTAGGACTGGCAGCTCAATATTTCGGGTTTCCATTGTTTCAGACACGACAGAGTGGGAGGGAATAAAGGAGGAGGGGTGGTGTAACTATTCAAGGAAACTGTCACAGCACTGCTCAGTCAGGACAGACTGGAGAATTCGTCTAATGAGGCTTTTTGGGTGGCACTGAGGCATAAGAAAGGTATGACCATGTTAATGAAGTTATATTACAGTGTGGCGACCCACTTTCTTAACTCACCGACTCCGTGTGGTTATTCTAGCGCTGTGTGTAGCACATCGCTACATGACCATGTTAATGAAGTTATATTACAGTACACCCAACAGTCCAAGGGATTTAAAGGAACAAGTTTCAGAGAGATCACAGACTCACAGACATGAAACATAAGATTGTTAAAGTAACACACATAAAAGTTGCTGGTGAACACAGCGGGCCAGGCAGCATTTCTAGGAAGAGGTACAGTCAACGTTTCGGGCTGAGACCCTTCGTCAGGAAATTCCAGCATCTGCAGATTTCCTCGAGATTGTTAAAGTAGGTGACTTTAACTTTCCACATATTGACTGAGACTTCCATACTGTAAAAGGTCTAGATGGGGTAGAGTTTGTCAAATGTGTTCATGATAGCTTCCTTAATCATACATAGAAATCTCAATGAGAGAGTGTGATACTTGATCTGCTATTAGAGGTTGAGGCAGAGCAGGTGATAGAAGTTTGTGTACGGGAACACTTTGCATCTAGCGATCATAATGTCATTAATTTCAAAGTAAGTGTGGAAAAAGAAATGTCTGTGGGCTGAGATTCTAATTTAGAGAAAGGCCAATCTTTAAGGTATCAAAAAGGATCTGGCAAGCGTGGATTAGTACAGGATGTTTTCTGGCAAAGGTGTACTTGGCAAGTGGGAGGCCTTCAAAAGTGAAATTTTGAGAGTACAAAGCTTGTATTTGCCTTTTAGAATAAAAGGTAAAGATTACAAGTTTATGGACCTTGTTTTTCATGAGATATTGAGGCCCTGGTTAAGAAAAAGTAGGAGGTGCATAGCAGTTACAGGTAGACAGAAACAAATCAGGTGCTTATGGAGTATAAGAAATGCAAGAGAACACTTAAAGAATTAAATCAGAAGCACTAAAAGAAGCAAAAAGCTTGCTCTAACAGACAAGGTGAAGGAGAATCCTAAGGGATTCTACAGATACGTTAATAGCAAAAGGATTGCAAGGGCAAAAATAGGTCCTCTGGAAGATCAGAAAGGTAATCCATGTGTGGAGCCGAAAGTGCAGAAATTGCCAGAGCCCTAGCAGAGAAATTTAAATCGTCCTTAGTGACAGGTGAGGTACCAGGGGATTGAAGGACTGTCAATGTTGTTCCGCTATTTAAGAAGGGCTCTAAGAATAAACTAGGATCTTATAGGCCAGTGAGCATTATAACAGTAGTGGGAAAGTTATTGGGAGCTATTGTAAGGGACCAGGTATGTGAGTGTTCGTATAGACATGGACTGATTAGGGTTAGTCAGCTTGGCTCCACGTGTGGTAGGTCATGTCTAACCAATCTTATAAAGCTTTTGGAGGAAGTTACCAGGAAAGTTGATGAAGGCAAGGAAGTGGATGTCGTCTTCATGGAGTTTATTAGGACATTTGACAAGGCCCTGCATAGAAGGTTGCTCAAGAGGATTCAGTCGCTCGGCATTCAAGGTGAGGTAGTAAATTAGACATTGGCTTTGTGGGAAAAGTCAGAGAGTGGTAGGAGATGGTTGCGTCCCTGACGAGAGGCCTGTTACTAGTGGAGTGCCATAGGGGTCGGTGCTAGGTCTGTTGTTGTTTGTCAACTATATCAAGAATTGATGATAATATGGTTAATTGGATCAGCAAATATGTGGAATAAACCAAGATTAGGGGTGTAGTGGAAAGCAAGGAAGACTATTATGGCGGGATTTAGACCAGCTAGAAAAATGTGCTGAAAAATGACAGATGGAATTTAATGCAGAGAAGTGTGAGATGTTGCATTTCAGGAAGACCAACCAAGGTAGGACTTGTATAGTGAATGGTAGGACACTGAAGGATCTGGGAACATTGGTCCATAATTCATTGAAAGTGGCGTCACAGGTAGATAGGGTTGTAAAGAAAGATTTTTGCACTTAACTCTTCATAAATCTAAATACAGGTGTCCCCCGCTTTTCATACGTTGGCTTTACGAAACCTCACTGTTACGAAAGACCCACATTAGTTACCTGTTTTCGCTAACAGAAGGTGTTTTCATTGTTACGAAAAAAGGCAGCATGCGGTGAAAAGCAGCGCGCAATAAAGGCAGCGCGCGGTGAAAAGCAGCGCGCAATAAAGGCAGCGCGCGGTGAAAAGCAGCGCGCAATAAAGGCAGCGCGCAGTGAAAAGCAGCGCGCAATAAAGGCAGCGCGCGGTGAAAAGCAGCGCGCAATAAAGGCAGCGCGCGGTGAAAAGCAGCGCGCAATAAAGGCAGCGCGCGGTGAAAAGCAGCGCGCAATAAAGGCAGCGCACGCCCCGAGCAGCCGCTCTCCCCCGGATTTGGAACAGCATTCTCGCTAGTATTGCTTAAACACGTGCTTGTGAGCAGCTGTTAGCAAGATGAGTTCTAAGGTATTGGAAAAGCCTAAAAGAGCTCGTAAGGGTGTTACACTTAACGTAAAACTAGACATAATTAAGCATTTCGATCGTGCTGAATGAAGTAAGGACAACATGAGTTTGGTTTGTGGAAGTTGACAAAGATGATGTTGAAGAGGTTTTGGCATCCCATGACCAAGAACTGATAGATGAAGAGCTGATGCAATTGGAAGAGGAAAGGATAACAATCAAAACCGAATGCAGTAGTGAACGGACAGAAAGTGAAGTCGTCCAGGAACTGAACGTGAGGCAACTGCGTGAGATTTTCGCTGCAATGATAAAGTACGACTTTAATTTTGAAAGGGTATGTCAGTTTAGGGCATATTTGCAAGATGGTTTAAGTGCTTACAAAGAACTGTGTGACAGAAAAATGCGTGAGGCTCAGCAGTCAAGCATACTGTCGTATTTCAAGCCTTCCACATCAGCCACAGCAGACGACGAACCTCGACCTTCGACATCGAGGCAGGCAGACATAAGAGAAGATGATCTGCCTGCCCTGATGGAAACAGACGACGATGAGATGACACCCCAGTGTCCCACCACCCCAACCCCCGGGCCGCGGACAAATTCCGATTCGCGGAGAATGCAGCGGTAGCCGGGAGGCACACAACACATCTTTAAGAAAAAAGTCAAAATAAATGTGCTAATTAATTAGGTGCCCCTGCATGCTTCGCGGATCCGTATCGGTTGGCGGCCCGGAGGGTGGGGGCCACTGCACCACCCCAACCTCCAATGACTCAGCCTAACACCATCATCAGTGTGCTCGGCTCTGTCTTCCCGATTCCTGTAAGTGATACTACACTGTACATACATTATTTCTACTCTGTGTATTTCTGTGTATTTTTATGTGTTATTTGGTATGATTTGGCAGCTTCATAGCTTAAAGGTTAGTGGAGAGAGTGTTTTTGCCAACAGCGCTTGCGTGAGATTTTCTGCCGACGGCACTTGCGTGAGATTTTCGCTACGGAGAACAGTGCAGACAATGATTGTAGAAAAGTATTTCTACTTTATATAGGCTGTGTATTTATCATATCATTCCTGCTTTTACTATATGTTACTGTTATTTTAGGTTTTATGTGTTATTTGGCATGATTTGGTAGGTTATTTTTGGGTCTGCGAACGCTCACAAATTTTCCCCATATAAATAAATGGTAATTGCTTCTTCGCTTTACGATATTCCGGCTTATGAACCGTTTCACAGGAACGCTCTACCTTCGGATGGAGGGGGAAACCTGTACTGGGTACAGAAGTTGGGATGTTAAGCTGAAGTTGTATAAGATATTGGTGAGGCCTAATTTGGAGTATTGTGGGCAGTTCTGGTCACCCACCTACCGGAAAGTTGTAAATAGTGCAGAGAAAATTTACAACAATGTTGCTGGCTCTGGAGGACCTAAGCTATAAGGAAAGGTTGAATTGGTTAGAATATTATGAATGTAGAATATTGAAGGGAGATTTAATCGAGGTGTACAAAATTATGAGGGGTATAGATAGAGTAAATACAAGCAGGCTTTTTCACTGAGTTTGGGTGGGACTACAACAAGAGGTCATGAGTTAAGGGTGAAAGGTGAAAAGTTTAAGGGGAACATGAGAGGCAACTTTTTCACTCAGAGGGTCCTGAGAGTGTGGAATGAGCTGCCAGCACAAGTTGTGCATGCGAGCTCGATCTCAACATTTAAGAGAAGTTTGGATAAGTACATGGATAGTAGGGCTATGGAGGGTGATGGGAGCAGGCAGCTTAAATGGTTCAGCACAGACTAGATGGACTGAAGGGCCTGTTTCTGTGCTGTACTTTTTTATACTGTATGACTCTATTATGTACACCTTGACATCTGCTCATTAATGTAAATATCTAATCAGCCAATCACGTGGCAGCAACTTAGTGTACAAAAGCTTGCAGACATGGTCAAGAGGTTCAGTTCTTGCTCAGACCAAACATCAGAATGGGGAAGAAATGTGATACATGCAACTTCGACCAATGATTGTTGGTGCTGGACATGGTGGTTTGAACAGCTGATCTCCTTGGATTTTCACACACAACAGTTTCTAGAGTTTACAGAGAATGGTGTGACAAACAAGAAAACTTCCAGAGAGTGGCAGTTCTGTGGTCAAAAATGGCTTGTTAAAGAGAGAGGTCAGAGGAGACTGGTTCATGTTGACAGGAAGGTGACAGTAACTCAAGTAACAATGTGTTACAACAGTGGTGTGCAGAAGAGTGTCTCTGGGTGCACAATGTGTTGAATCTAGAGGTAGTTGGCCTACAGCAGCAGAGGACCACACTGGGTTCTTTGCCTCTTTGCAGTAAAGTGGCCACTGAGTGTACTATCCTGACATTCATCCTCTTGCAGACCTTCACAGTAGAACAAAGAAATACAACAGAATCAATGAAAAACGACCCACAAAGACTGACAAAACAACCCTTCACTCCCACATGTCACTCAAAGAGCAGGTTTCATCAGGAGCAGCGGACACAACCCCAGCAGATTCACAGCCAAAGTGTTGCCTCACCTGGGAGGCCTGTTTGGGGCCCTCAGTAGAGGTGAGGGAAGAGGTGAACGGGCAGGCACAGCACTTTGGCCACTTTGCAGGGTTAAGTGCCAAGAGGGAGGTTATTGAGGAGAGATGAGTGGGCAAGGGAATCACAGAGGGAGCGATTCCTGCACAAAGCAGAAGGGGTGGTAAAGATCTGTTTGGTGGTATGATCCTTTTGGAGATGGAAGTTGCGAATGATGATACATTAGACGTGGAGGCTCATGAGGTGGTAGATAAGGACAAGAGGATTCTATCACTATTAAGGTGGTGGCAAGATAGGGTGAGTGCGGATGTTTGGGAAATGGAGGAGATGCAGGTGAGGACAGCATCAATGATGGAGGAAGGGAAACCCGTTCTTTAAAAAAGGACATTTCTGATGTCCTGGTAACAGATGTGGTGGAGATGAGGAACTGAACAAAAGGAATAGCATTTTTACAGCAGACGGTGGTAAGTGGTTTAGTCAATATTACCATGGGAATCAGTAGGTTTATAAAAGATATCAGTTGACAGTTTGTCTCCAGATATGGAGATAGAGAGATGGAGAAAGGGGAGAGAGGTAACAGAATGGGGCAAGTGAATTTAAGGGCAGGGTGGAAGTTGGAAGCAAAGTGGTACATGGACTGTTCTACGTAGCCAACAAAGAGGCAGGCATAGTTCCGGCCCATGCGGGTGCCCTTGAGTCTGGAGAGTGTGAGAGGTGCCGAAGGAAAACTTGCTGAGGGCGAGGACCAGCTCTGCCAGTCGGAGGAGGGAGATGATGGAGGGGAACTAGTTGGTTCTTTTATTGAGAAAGAAGCAGAGAGCTTTAAGGTCTTCTTGATGGAGGAACAGATATGTATAGGGACTGGACACCCATCGTGAAAGTGAGGCAGTCAGAGCAAGGAACTGAAAGTTACTGAGGAGATCCAGAGCATGAGACCTGTCGCAGATGTCGAAGGGACTGAACCAAGGGCGACAGAGCGGAGTCGAGGTACGAGTGTGGTAGGAGCTGGCAGAGACGATGGGCCTACCTGGACACTCAGATTTGTGGATCTTGGGGAGGGGGAAGAGAAGGTGAGCAATGTGGGGTAAGGGAGGTGGCAGTGGATGTGAGTTCTCCAGAGTTGATGAGGTCAGTGAAGGTGTTGGAGACAATTTTCTGATGGCCCAGAGTGGGGTTTATTCAAGAGGTAGGTATGTCTCAGAGACGCTGCCTCTGCAAGGTAGAGGTCAGTCCACAACACTGCAACAGCACCCCTTTGACTGAGGGTTGGACAGTAAGGTTGGCATTGGTGCAGAGAGAGTGGAGGGCAGTTCATTCGGAGGGGGGAAGGTTCGAAGAGGAGTGAGGGGTGCTGAAGTTGAGACAACTGATGTCTCATCAGCAAGTCGAGATGAAAAGATCCAGAGCAGGGTATCCCAAGAAGGGGAGAGGAGTTAGCGATGGGAGAAGGGGTCATCAGTGCAGGGTGCGGAATCCTTGCCAAAGGAGTGGGCTTGGTAGAGCCCCACCTCAATATATCTGTAGAATATTCTACAGATATACCTCCGCATACCCACACTTGCCAGATTCTTTCTGATACCATCATAATTGGCCTTTCTCCAATTTAGAACCTCAACCGGAGGACCAGACCAATTCCTTTTCCATAATTACCTCAAAACTAATGGCATTATGATCACTAGATGCAAAGTGTTCCCCTACACGAGCTTCAATCACCTGCCCTGTCCCACTCCCTAATAGGTGATCTAGTATCGCACTCTCCCTAGTTGGGACTTCTATGTATTAGTTAAGGAAACTTTCCTGATCACATCTGACAAACTCTTTCCCATCCAGCCCTATTATAGTATGGAGGTCCCAGTCAAAATGTGGAAAGTTAAAATTGCCTGCAATCATAACCTTATCTCTCTTGCAACATTC